>NW_027142342.1:4733767-4736267 GCF_036365525.1 Heterodontus francisci
GCCCTGTTGCACATACCTATCCATCTCCATTACCACAGTGAATGCTACAGAATTGTGATCACTATCTCCAAAGTGCTCGCCCACCAACAGCTCTATCACTTGCCCTGGTTCATTACCTAGTACCAAATCCAATATTGCCTCCCCTCTGGTCGGGCAGTCTACATACTGAGTCAGAAAAGCTTCCTGGACATACTGCACAAACACTACCCCATCCAAACTATTCGATCTAAAGAGTTGCCAATCAATATTTGGGAAGTTGAAATCCCCCATAATTACTACCCTGTGACTTCTGCTCCTTTCCAAAATCTGTTTCCCAATCTGCTCTTCCACCTCCCTGCTGCTATTGGGGGGCCTATAGAAAACTCCCATCAAGGTGACTGCTCCTTTCCTGTTCCTGACCTCAACCCACAGTGCCTCAGTCGGCAGATCCTCCTCGAAAATTCTTTCAGCAGTTGTTACACTATTTCTAACTAACAATGCCACCCCCCCACCTCTTTTACCACCATTCCTAATCTTATGAAAACATCTATAACCAGGTACCTCCAAAAACCATTCCTCCCCCTCACCTATCCACGTTTCAGTGATGGCCACAACATCGTAGTCCCAAGTGCCCATCCACGCCTTCAATTCACTCACCTTATTCCTGATGCTTCTTGCGTTGAAGTATACGCACTTTAACCCTTCTCCGTGCCCATCTGTCCTCTGCGACAGTGCTACCTTCCCCAATACCTCACTACACTCTTTGTCTTTCTGAGTGGACCCACTGGTCCCTGGATTACAAGTCCGGTTCCCATCCCCCTCCCAAACTAGTATAAACCCTCCCGAACAGTACTAGCAAACCTCCCTCCCAGGATATTGGTGCCCCTCTGGTTCAGATGCAGCCCGTCCTGTTTGAACAGGTCCCATCTTCCCCAGAATGCAGTCCAATTATCCAAGAACTGGAAGCCCTCCCTCCTACACCATTCCTGCAGCCACGTGTTCAGCTGTGCTCTCTCCCTATTCCTAGCCTCACTATCACGTGGCGCCGGCAACAAACCAGAGATAACAACTCTGTCCGTCCGAGCTTTCAGCTTCCAGCCTAACTCCCTAAACTCACTTCTAACATCTGTGCCACCCTTCCTTCCTACGTCGTTGGTGCCAATGTGCACCACGACCTCTGGCTGCTCCCCCTCCCCTTTAAGGATCCTGAAGACGCGATCACAAACATCACGGACCCTGGCACCAGGGAGGCAACAAACCATCCGTGCGTCTCGCCTGCGCCCACAGAACCGCCTGTCCGTACTCCTCACCATCGAGTCCCCGATGACTAGTGCTCTCCCATTCTCCCTCCTTCCCTTCTGAGCCACAGTGCAGGACCCCGTGCCAGAGGCCCGGTCACTGCAGCCTGCCCCCGATAGGCCTATATATACTTATAAGTATATAAGGACTTATATATATGCACACACACACACACACACACATCACAGCCCAGACACTGAGACTTATATATATGCACACACACACACACACAAACACACACCACAGCCCAGACACTGAGACTTATATATATGCACACACACACACACCACAGACCACACTCTGAGAGTTACATATATGCACACACACACACACACACTCCACAGCCCAGTCACTGAGACTTATATATATGCACACACACACACACACACACACAGACACCACAGCCCAGACATTGAGACTTATATATATGCACACACACACACAGACACCACAGCCCAGACACTGAGACTTATACATATGCACACACACACACACACACACACCACAGCCCAGACACTGAGACTTATATATATGCACACACACACACACACACACACACACACACACACACACACACACACACACACACACACACACACACACACACACACACACACCACAGCCCAGACACTGAGACTTATATATATGCCCACACACACGCACACACACACACACACACACACCACAGCCCAGACACTGAGACTTATATATATGCACACACACACACACACACACACACACACACACACACACACACACCACAGCCCAGACAATGAGACTTATATATATGCACACACACACACACACACCACAGCCCAGACACTGAGACTTATATATATGCACACACACACACACACCACATCCCAGACACTGAGACTTATATATATGCACACACACACACACACACACACACACACACACACACACACACACACACACACACACACACACACACACCACAGCCCAGACACTGAGACTTATATATATGCACACACACACACACCACAGCCCAGACACTGAGACTTATATATATGTACACACACACACCACAGTCCTGACACTGAGACTTATATATATGCACACACACACACACACACACCACAGCCCAGACACTGAGACTTATATATAGATGCACACACACACGCACACACACCACATCCCAGACACTGAGACTTATATATATGCACACACACACACACACACACACACACCACAGCACAGA
>NW_027142342.1:4838767-4843767 GCF_036365525.1 Heterodontus francisci
GTGACTTAATAGAGACATACAAGATAATCAGAGGGTTAGATAGGGTGGATAGTGAGAGTCTTTTTCCTCGGATGAGGATGGCAAACACGAGGGGACATAGCTTTAAGTTGAGGGGTGAAAGATATAGGACAGATGTCAGAGGTAGTTTCTTTACACAGAGAGTAGTAGGGGCGTGGAACGCCCTGCCTGCAACAGTAGTAGACTCGCCAACTTTAAGGGCATTTAAGTGGTCATTGGATAGACATATGGATGTAAATGGAATAGTGTAGGTCAGATGATCGGCGCAACATCGAGGGCCGAAGGGCCTGCACTGCGCTGTAATCTTCTAATTCTAAAAAAAAAAAAAATTCTAATATAAGTCTCAGTGTCTGGGCTGTGGTGAGAGTGTGTGTGTGCACATATATAAGTCTCAGTGTCTGGGCTGTGGTGTGTGTGTGTGTGTGCATATATATAAGTCTCAGTGTCTGGGCTGTGGTGTGAGTGTGTGTGTGTGTGCATATATATAAGTCTCCGTGTCTGGGCTGTGGTGTGTGTGTGTATGTGTGTGTGTGTGTGTGTGCATATATATAAGTCTCAGTGTCAGGGCTGTGGTGTGTGTGTGTGTGTGTGTGTGTGCATATATATAAGTCTCCGAGTCTGGGCTGTGGTGTGTGTGTGTGTGTGTGTGTCTGTGCGTGTGTGTGTGTGTGTGTGCAATTATATAATTCTCATTGTCTGGGCTGTGGTGTGTGTGTGTGTGTGTGGGTGTGTGTGTGCAATTATATAATTCTCATTGTCTGGGCTGTGGTGTGAGTGTGTGTGTGCATATATATAAGTCTCAATGTCTGTGCTGTGGTGTGTGTGTGTGTGTGTGCATATATATACGTCTCAGTGTCTGGGCTGTGGTGAGAGAGTGTGTGTGTGTGTGTGTGTGTGTGTGTGTGCATATATATAATTCTCCGTGTCTGGGCTGCGGTGTGAGTGTGTGTGTGTGTGTGTGCATATATATAAGTCTCCGTGTCTGGGCTGTGGTGTGTGTGTGTGTGTGTGTGTGTGTGCATATATATAAGTCTCAGTGTCTGGGCTGCGGTGTGAGTGTGTGTGTGTGTGTGTGCATATATATAAGTCTCCGTGTCTGGGCTGTAGTGTGTGTGTGTATGTGTGTGTGTGTGTGTGTGTGTGTGTGTGCATAGATATAAGTCTCAGTGTCAGGGCTGTGGTGTGTGTGTGTGTGTGTGTGTGTGTGTGTGTGTGTGTGCATATATATAAGTCTCAGTGTCTGGGCTGTGGTGTGTGTGTGTGTGTGTGTGCATATATATAAGTCTCCGAGTCTGGGCTGTGGTGTGTGTGTGTGTGTGTGTGTGTGTGTGTGTGTGTGTGTGTGTGTGCATATATATAAGTCTCAGTGTCTGGGCTGTGGTGTGTGTGTGTGTGTGTGTGTGTGTGCATATATATAAGTCTCAGTGTCTGGGCTGTGGTGTGTGTGTGTGTGTGTGTGTGTGCGCATATTAATAAGTCTCAGTGTCTGGGCTGTGGTGTGTGTGTGTGTGTGTGTGTGTGCATATATATAAGTCTCAGTGTCTGGGCTGTGGTGTGTGTGTGTGCATGTGTGTGCATATATATAAGTCTCAGTGTCTGGGCTGTGGTGTGTGTGTGTGTGTGTGCGTGTGTGTGTGTGTGTGTGCACATATATAAGTCTCAGTGTCTGGGCTGTGGTGTGTGTGTGTGTGTGAGTGTGTGTGTGTGTGTGTGTGTTTGTGTGTGTGTGTGTGTGCATATATATGTCTCAGTCTCTGGGCTGTGGTGTGTGTGTGTGTGTGTGTGTGTGTCTTTGTGCATATTAATAAGTCTCAATGTCTTGTCAGTGGTTTGTGTGTTTGCGTGTGTGTGTGTGTGTGTGCATATATATAAGTCTCAGTGTCTGGGCTGTGGTGTGTGTGTGTGTGTGTGTGTGTGTGTGCATATTAATAAGTCTCAGTGTCTGGGCTGTGGTGTGTGTGTGTGTGCGTGTGTGTGTTTGTGTGTGTGTGTGTGCATATATATGTCTCAGTGTCTGGGCTGTGGTGTGTGTGTGTGTGTGTGTGTGTGTGTGTGTGTCTTTGTGCATATTAATAAGTCTCACTGTCTTGTCAGTGGTTTGTGTGTTTGCGTGTGTGTGTGTGTGTGTGCATATATATAAGTCTCAGTGTCTGGGCTGTGGTGTGTGTCTGTGTGTGTGTGTGTGTGTGTGTGTGTGTGCACATATGTAAGTCTCAGTGTCTGGGCTGTGGTGTGTGTGTGTGTGTGTGTGTATGCGTATTAATAAGTCTCAATGTCTGGGCAGTGGTTTGTGTGTTTGTGTGTGTGTGTGTGTGTGCATATATATAAGTCTCAGTGTCTGGGCTGTGGTGTGAGTGTGTGTGTGTGTGTGTGTGTGTGTGTGTGTGTGTGCATATATAGAAGTCTCAATGTCTGGGCTGTGGTGTGTGTGTGTGTGTGTGTGTGGTGTGTGTGTGTGTGTGTGTGTGTGTGTGTGCATATATATAAGACTCAATGTCTGGGCTGTGGTGTGTGTGTGTGTGTGTGTGCATATATAGAAGTCTCAATGTCTGGGCTGTGGTTTGTGTGTGTGTGTGTGTGCGTGTGTGTGTGTGTGCATATATATGAGTCTCAATGTCTGGGCTGTGGTGTGTGTGTGTGTGTGTGTGTATGTGTGCATATATATAAGTCTCAGTGTCTGGGCTGTGGTGTGTGTGTGTGTGCATATATATAAGTCTCAGTGTCTGTACTGTGGTGTGTGTGTGTGTGTGTGTGTGTGTGTGTGTGTGTGTGTGTGTGTGTGTGTGTGCATATATATAAGTCTCAGTGTCTGGGCTGTGTTGTGTGTGTGTGTGTGTGTGGAGGAAGTTGTCGAGCGAGGGAGCCGTGGTTTACTCAAGAAGTTGAAGCGCTTGTCAAGAGGAAGAGGCGGCTTATGTTAGGATGAGACGTGAAGGCTCAGTTCGGGCGCTTGAGAGTTACAAGCTAGCCAGGAAGGATCTAAAGGGAGGGCTAAGAAGAGCAAGGAGAGGACACGAGAAGTCATTGGCGGATAGGATCAAAGAAAACCCTAAGGCTTTCTATAGGTATATCAGGAATAAAAGAATGACTAGAGTTAGATTCGTGCCAATCAAGGATAGTAGTGGGAAGTTGTGTGTGGAATCAGAGGAGATAGGGGAAGCGTTAAATGAATATTTTTCGTCAGTATTTACAGTAGAAAAAGAAAATGTTGCCGAGGAGATTACTGAGATACAGCCGACTAGGCTAGATGGGATCTAATTCACAAGGAGGAGGTGTTAGCAATTTTGGAAAGTGTGAAAATAGATAAGGCCCCTGGGCCAGATGGGATTTATCCTCGGATTCTCTGGGACGCCAGGGAGGAGATTGCAGAGCCTTTGTCCTTGATTTTTATGTCGTCATTGTCGACAGGAATAGTGCCGGAAGACTGGAGGATAGCAAATGTTGTCCCCTTGTTCAAGAAGGGGAGTAGAGACAGCCCTGGTAATTATAGACCTGTGAGCCTTACTTCGGTTGTGGGTAAAATGTTGGAAAAGGTTATAAGAGACAGGATTTATAATCATCTTGAAAAGAATAAGTTCATTAGAGATAGTCAGCACGGTTTTGTGAAGGGTAGGTCGTGCCTCACAAACCTTATTGAGTTTTTCGAGAAGGTGACCAAACAGGTGGATGAGGGTAAAGCCGTGGATGTGGTGTATATGGATTTCAGTAAGGCGTTTGATAAGGTTCCCCACGGTAGGCTATTGCAGAAAATACGCAAGTATGGGGTTGAAGGTGATTTAGAGCTTTGGATCAGAAATTGGCTAGCTGAAAGAAGACAGAGGGTGGTGGTTGATGGCAAATGTTCATCCTGGAGTTTAGTTACTAGTTGTGTACCGCAAGGTTCTGTTTTGGGGCCACTGCTGTTTGTCATTTTTATAAACGACCTGGATGAGGGTGTAGAAGGGTGGGTTAGTAAATTTGCGGATGACACGAAGGTCGGTGGAGTTGTGGATAGTTTCGAAGGGTGTTGTAGGGTACAGAGGGACATAGATAGGCTGCAGAGCTGGGCTGAGAGATGGCAAATGGAGTTTAATGTGGAGAAGTGTGAGGTGATTCACTTTGGAAGGAGTAACAGGAATGCAGAGTACTGGGCTAATGGGAAGATTCTTGGTAGTGTAGATGAGCAGAGAGATCTTGGGATCCAGGTACATAAATCCCTGAAAGTTGCTACCCAGGTTAATAGGGCTGTTAAGAAGGCATATGGTGTGTTAGCTTTTATTAGTAGGGAGATCGAGTTTCGGAGCCACGAGGTCATGCTGCAGCTGAACAAAACTCTGGTGAGGCCGCACCTGGAGTATTGCGTGCAATTCTGGTCACCGCATTATAGGAAGGATGCTGAAGCTTTGGAAAATGTGCAGAGGAGATTTACTAGGATGTTGCCTGGTATGGAAGGAAGGTCTTACGAGGAAAGGCTGAGGCACTTGGGGTTGTTTTCGTTAGAGAGAAGGAGGAGGAGAGGTGACTTAATAGAGACATACAAGATAATCAGAGGGTTAGATAGGGTGGATAGTGAGAGTCTTTTTCCTCGGATGAGGATGGCAAACACGAGGGGACATAGCTTTAAGTTGAGGGGTGAAAGATATAGGACAGATGTCAGAGGTAGTTTCTTTACGCAGAGAGTAGTAGGGGCGTGGAACGCCCTGCCTGCAACAGTAGTAGACTCGCCAACTTTAAGGGCATTTAAGTGGTCATTGGATAGACATATGGATGTAAATGGAATAGTGTAGGTCAGATGATCGGCGCAACATCGAGGGCCGAAGGGCCTGCACTGCGCTGTAATCTTCTAATTCTAAAAAAAAAAAAATTCTAATATAAGTCTCAGTGTCTGGGCTGTGGTGAGAGTGTGTGTGTGCATATATATAAGTCTCAGTGTCTGGGCTGTGGTGTGTGTGTGTGTGTGCATATATATAAGTCTCAGTGTCTGGGCTGTGGTGTGAGTGTGT